>NW_020837959.1:30045361-30090866 GCF_003676395.1 Aethalodelphis obliquidens | reverse complement strand
AAAAAAAAAAAAAAAAAAAAAAAAAAAAGGAAAGGAGGGCTTACCTGGTGGCGCAGTGGTTGAGAGTCTGCCTGCCGATGCAGGGGACACGGGTTCGTGCCCTGGTCCAGGAAGATCCCACATGCCGCAGAGCGGCTAGGTCCGTGAGCCATGGCCACTAAGCCTGCGTGTCTGGAGCCTGTGCTCTGCAAAGGGAGAGGCCACAACAGTGAGAGGCCTGCGTACCACACACACAAAAAAAATGTATATCATAAACAAATTAAATATTTACATTTTGAAGAATAATAATCATTGCAATTTCTTGTAGGTAGTAGAAATTCTAAAGACTACCTTACTTTATTCCCACTTTAGAAGTTAATAAAAAATATCCTTTAATAAAAGAGTGGAGAAATGTAACGTAAAACTCCCCCAAAACAAAATGGCTGCAATATAAGACTTGGTCTATAGGCTAAAAATACAGGCTATTTAATCAGAAGAGTTCCAAAAGACCTTGATTTTTATTCTTTCCAAGTTGAACATAGTGTAACTCTTACATAGAGAATCATAACCACAGTGGGGTCCTCCTAACCCAAAGCCTACATGAAGAATAATGCTGCTATTATGCCTGCCAGAGGCCTGAGAACCACAGACACGATGGGATGCTCAGCTGGCAACACAGTAAGACTCTTCTCTCACCTTCTTCTGCCACACTTGATTGTCTTGTCTGATTCCCTCTTACACGGAGAGGGGCCTGGAAACTAATTACCAGTGGCTCAAGATTTGCGAGTAGATAAAGAACAAGAGAAAGATTCAATAATGAACATGAAGAAACTGAGGTGTGGGGAGGGAGCTGTGAAGGAGGAAAAGTTTCCACACACTAGGAAGCCCCTTCACTGGCGGAGACAAGGCGCGGGGGCGGGGGGGGAGCTTCGGAGCCACGGAGGAGAGCACAGCAACAGGGGTGCAGAGGGCAAAGAGGAGAGATTCCCGCACAGAGGATCAGGGCCAACCAGCACTCACCAGCCCAAGAGGCTTGTCTGCTCACCCGCCAGAGCAGGCGGGGGCTGGGAGCTGAGGCTCGGGCTTTGGTCGGAGCGCAGGGAGAGGACTTGGGTTGGCTGCGTGAACACAGCCTGAAGGGGGCTAGTGCGCCACAGCTAGCCTGGAGGGAGTCCGGGGAAAAGTCTGGACCTGCCGAAGAGGCAAGAGACCATTGTTTCAGGGTGCGCGAGGAGAGGGGATTCAGAGCGCCACCTAAATAAGCTCCAGGGATGGGCGAGAGCTGCGGCTATCAGCACACACCCCAGAGACGGGCATGAGACGCTAAGGCTGCTGCTGCCACCACCAAGAAGCCTGTGTGCGAGCACAGGTCACTCTCCACACCTCCCCTGCCAGGAGCCTGTGCAACCCACCATTGCCAGTGTCCTGTAATCCAGGGACAACTTCCCCAGGAGAACACACAGTGCACTTCAGGCTGGTGCAACTTCACGCCGGCCTCTGCCGCCGCAGGCTCACCCCACATCTGTACCCCTCCCTCCCCCCGGCCTGAGTGAGCCAGAGTGCCAGAAATAGCTGCTCCTTTAACCCCGTCGTGTCTGAGTGAACAACAGATGCCCTCAGATGACCTACACACAGAGGCAGAGTCAAATCCAAAGCTGAACCCCAGGAGCTGTGTGAACAAAGAACAGAAAGGGAAATCTCTCCCAACAGCCTCAGGAGCAGCGGATCAAATCGCCACAATCAACTAGATGCACCCTGCATCTGTGGAATACCTGAAGAGACAACGTATCATCCCAAAATTGAGGAGGGGGACTTTGGGAACAACTGTAGACTTGGGGTTTGCTTTCTGCATCTGATTTGTTTCTGGTTTTATGTTAAACTTGAGTTAGTATTTAGACTTCATTATCATTCATAGATTTGTTTACTGATTTGGTTGCTCTCTTACTTTTTTTTTTAAATATATATACTTTTTTTCCTTTTTCTCTTTTTGTAAGTGTGTATGTGTATGCTTCTTTGTGTGAGTTTGTCTGTATCGCTTTGCTTTTACCATTTGCCCTAAGGTTCTGTCTCTCCAGTTTTTTTGTGTGTGTGTTTTTTTTTTTGCATAGATTTTAGCACCTGTTGTCGTTGGCGGATTTCTTTTTTGGTTTGGTTGCTCTCTTCTTTCGTACTTGTTTTTTTATTACTTTTTAATTTTTTTATTTTCAAAAATTTTTAATAACTTTATTTTATTTTATATTATTTTTATTTAATATTTTCTTTCTTTCTTTCTTTTTTTCTCTTTTCTTCTGAACCGTGTGGCTGACAGAGTCTTCGTGCACCAACCGGGTGTCAGGCCTGTGCCTCTGAAGTGGGAGAGTCAAGCTCAGGACACTGGTCCACCAGAGACCTCCCAGCTCCATGTAATATCAAACAGCGAAAGCTCTCCAAGAGATCTCCATCTCAATGCTAAAACCAAGTTCAACTCAACGACCAGAAAACTACAGCGCTGGACACCCTATGACAGACAACTAGCAAGACAGGAGCACAAACCCACCCATTAGCAAAAGACTGCCAAAAATCATAATAAGATCATAGACACCCCAAAACACACCACTGGACACAGTCCTGCCAACCAGGAAGACAAGATCCAGCCTCATCCACCAGAAAATAGTCACCATCCCCCTCCACCAGGAAGCCTACACAACCCACTGAAACAATCTTAGCCACTGGGGGCAGACATCAAAAATAATGGGAACTACAAACCTGCAGCCTGCGAAAAGGAGACCCCAAACACAGTAAGTTAAGCAACGTGAGAAAACAGATAAACACACAGCACAGGAAGGAGCAAGGCAAAAACCCACCAGATCTAACAAATGAAGAGGAAATAGGCAGACTACCTGAAAAAGAATTCAGAATAATGATAGTAAAGATGATCCAAAATCTTGGAAACAGAATGGAAAAATACAAGAAACATTTAACAAGAACCTCGAAGAACTAAAGAGCAAACAAACAATGATGAACAACAAAATAAATGAAATTAAAAATTCTCTAGAAAGAATCAATAGCAGAATAACTGAGGGAGAAGAACGGATAAGTGAACTGGAAGATAAAATAGTGGAAATAACTACAGCAGAGCAGAATAAAGAAAAAGAATAAAAAGAACTGAGGACAGTCTCAGGGACCTCTGGGACAACGTTCAATGCACTAACACTCAAATTATAAGGGACCCAGAAGAAGAAGAGAAAAAGAAAGGGACTGAGAAAATACTTGAATAGATTATAGTTGAAAATTTCCCCAACATGGGAAAGGAAATAGTTAATCAAGTCCAGGAAGCACACAGAGTCCCATACAGGATAAATCCAAGGAGAAACATGCCAAGACACATACTATACAAACTATCAAAAATTAAATACAAAGAAAAAAGTTTTAAAGCAGCAAAAGAAAAACAACAAATAACATACAAGGGAATCCCATTAAGATTAACACCTGATCTTTCAGCAGAAACTCAGCAAGTCAGAAGGGAGTGGCAGGACATATTAAAAGTGATGAAGGGGAAAAAACTACAACCAAGATTACTCTACCCAGCAAGGATCTCATTCAGATTCGATAGAGAAATTAAAACCTTTACAGATAAACAAAATCTAAGAGAATTCAGCACCACCAAACCAGGTTTACAACAAAGGAACCTCTCTAGGCAGGAAAAACAAGAGAAGGAAAACACCTACAATAATAAACCCAGAACAATTAAGAAAATGGTAATAGAAACATACATATCAATAACTACCTTAAATGTAAATGGATTAAATGCTCCAATCAAAATACACAGACTGGCTGAATGGATACAGAAACAAGACCCATATATATGCTGTCTACAAGAGACCTACTTCAGACCTAGGGACACATACAGACTGAAAGTGAGGGGCTGGAAAAAGATATTCCATGCAAATGGAAACCAAAATAAAGTTGGAGTAGCAATTCTCATATCAGACAAAACAGACTTTAAAACAAAGACTATTACAAGAGACAAAGAAGGACACTACATAATGATCAATGGGTCAATCCAAAAAGATATAACAATTGTAAATATTTATGCACCCAACATAGGAGCACCTCAATACATAAGACAAATGCTAACAGCCATAAAAGGGGAAATGGACAGTAACACAACCATAGTAGGGGACTTTACCCCACTTTCACCAATGGACAGATTATCCAAAATGAAAATAAATAAGGAAACACAAGCTTTAAATGATACATTACACAAGATGGATTTAATTGATATTTATAGGACATTCCATCCAAAAACAACAGAATACGGGCTTCCCTGGTGACACAGTGGTTGAGAGTCCGCCTGCCGATGCAGGGGACACGGGATCGTGCCCCAGTCAGGGAGGATCCCACGTGCCATGGAGCGGCTGGACCCATGAGCCATGGCCACTGAGCCTGCGTGTCCGGAGACTGTGATCCGCAATGGGAGAGGCCACAGCAGTGAGAGGCCTGCGTACCGCAAAAAACCACCACCACCAACAACAAAAACAAACAGAATACACGTTTTTCTCAATTGCTCATGGAACATTCTCCAGGATACATCATATCTTGGGTCACAAATCAAGCCTTGGTAAATATAAGAGAACTGAAATCGTATCAACTATCTTTCCCGACCACAATGCTATGAGACCAGATATCAATTACAGGAAAAAAATCTGTAAAAAATACAAACACATGGAGGCGAAAAAGTACACCACTAAATGAGCAAGAGATCACTGAAGAAATCAAAGAGGAAATCAAAAAATACCTAGAAGCAAATGACAATGAAAACACGACAACCCAAAACCTATGGGATGCAGCAAGATAAGTTCTAAGAGGGAAGTTTATAGTAATACAATCCTACCTCAAGAAACAAGAAACATCTCAAATAAAAAACCTAAATTTATACCTAAAGCAATTAGAGAAAGAAGACCCAAAAAACCCCAAAGTTAGCAGAAGGAAAGAAATCATAAAGATCAGATCAGAAATAAATGAAAAAGAAATGAAGGAAACAATAGCAAAGATCAATAAAACTAAAAGCTGGTTCTTTGAGAAGATAAACAACATTGATAAATCATTAGCCAGACTCATCAAGAAAAGAAGGGAGAACATTCAAATCAACAAATTAGAAATGAAAAAGGAGAAGTAACAACTGACACTACAGAAATACAAAGGATCATGAGAGATTACTACAAGCAACTATATGCCAATAAAATGGACAACCTGGAAGAAATGGACACATTCTTAGAAACCTACCAAGACTGAACCAGGAAGAAATAGAAAATACGAACAAACCAATCTCAAGCACTGAAATTGAGACTGTGATTAAAAATCTTCCAACAAACAAAAGCCCAGGACCAGATGGCTTCAAGGGGAATTCTATCAAACTCTTAGAGAAGAGCTAACGCCTATCCTTCTCAAACTCTTCCAAAATATAGCAGAGGGAGGAACACTCCCAAACTCATTCTATGAGGCCACCATAACCCTGATACCAAAACCAGACAAAGATGTCACAAAGAAAGAAAACTACAGGCCAATATCACTGATGAACACAGATGCAAAAATCCTCCACAAAATACTCACAAACAGAATCCAACAGCACATTAAAAGGATCATACACCTTGATCAAGTGGCGTTTACCCCAGGAACGCAAGGATTCTTCAATATATGCAAATTAATCAATGTGATACACCATATTAACAAATCCACGAGAAAAAGCAAATGATCATCTCAATAGATGCAGAAAAATCTTTTGACAAAATTGAACACTGATTTATCATAAAAACCCTCCAGAAAGCAGGCAGAGAGGTAACTTACCTCAACATAATAAAGGCCATATATGACAAACCCACAGCCAGCATCGTTCTCAATGGTGAAAAACTGAAAACTACTAGAGCTAATCAATGAATTTGGTAAAGTAGCAGGATACAAAATTAATGCACAGAAATCTCTTGCATTCCTGTACATTAATGATGAAAAATCTGAAAGAGAAATTAAGGAAACACTCCCATTTACTATCGCAACAAAAAGAATAAAATACCTAGGAATAAACCTACCTAAGGAGACAAAAGACCTGCATGCAGAAAACTATAAGACACTGATGAAAGAAATTAAAGATGCTACAAACAGATGGAGAGATATACCATGTTCTTGGATTGGAAGAATCAACATTGTGAAAATGACTATACCACCAAAAGCAATCTACAGATTCAATGCAATCCCTATCAAACTACCAATGGCAGTTTTCACAGAACTACAACAAAAAAATTTCACAATTTGTATGGAAACACAAAAGATCCTGTATAGCCAAAGCAATCTTGAGAAAGAGAAACAGAGGTGGAAGAATCAGGCTCCTAACATCAGACTACACCACAAAGCTACAGTAATCAAGACAGTATGGTATTGGCACAAAAACAGAAATACAGATCAAGGGAACAGGATAGAAAGCCCAGAGATAAACCCATGCACATATGTCACCTTGTCTTTGATAAAGGAGGCAAGAATATACAATGGAGAAAAGACAGCCTCTTCAATAAGTGGTGCTGGGAAAACTGGACAGCTACGTGTAAAAGAATGAAAGCAGAACACTCCCTAACACCATACACAAGAGTAAACTCAAAATGGATTAAAGAGCTAAATGTAAGGCCAGACACTGTAAAACTCTTAGAGGAAAACATAGGCAGAACACTCTATGACATAAATCCCAGCAAGATCCTTTTTGGACCACCTCCTAGAGAAATTGAAATAAAAACAAAAATAAACAAATGGGACCTAATGAAACTTAAAAGCTTTTGCACAGCAAAGGAAACCATCAACAAGATGAAAAGACAGCCCTCAGAATGGGAGAAAATACCTGCAAACGAAGGGACTGACAAAGGATTAATCTCCAAAATGTACAAGCAGCTCATGCAGCTCAATATCAAAAAAACAAACAACCCAATCCAAAAATGGGCAGAAGACCTAATTAGATATTTCTCCAAAGAAGATATACAGATTGCCAACAAACACATGAAAGGATGCTCAACATCACTAATCATTAGATAAATGCAAATCCAAACTACAATGAGGTATCACCTCACACCAGTCAGAATGGCCATCATCAAAAAATCTACAAACAATGAATGCTGGAGAAGGTGTGGAGAAAAGAGAGCCCTCTTGCACTGTTGGTGGGAAAGGAAATTGATAGAGCCACCATGGAGAACCGTATGGAGGTTTCTTAAAAAACTAAAAATAGAACTACCATATGACCCAGCAATCCCACTACTGGGCATATACCCTGAGAAAACCATAATTCAACAAGAGTCATGTACCACAATGTTCATTGCAGCTCTATTTACAATAGCCAGGACATGGAAGCAATCTAAGCGTCCATCGACATATGAATGGATAAAGAAGATGTGGCACATATATACAATGGAATATTATTCAGCCATAAAAAGAAATGAAATTTGAGTTACTTGTAGTGAGGTGGATGGACCTAGAGTCTGTCATACAGAGTGAAATAAGTCAGAAAGAGAAAAACAAATACCGTATGCTAATACATACATATGGGATCTAAAAAGAAAAAAAAAAGGTTCTGAAGAACCTAGGGGCAGGACAGGAATAAAGACGCAGATGTAGAGAATGAACTTGAGGACACGGGGAGGAGGAAGGGTAAGCTGGGACGAAGTGAGAGAGTGGCATGGACATATATACACTACTAAATGTAAAACAGCTAGTGGGAAGCAGCCGCATAGCACAGGGAGATCAGCTGGGTGCTCTGTGACCACCTAGAGGGGTGGGATAGGGAGGGTGGGAGGGAGACGCAAGAGGGAGGAGATATGGGGATATATGGATATGTATGGCTGATTCACTTTGTTATAAAGCAGAAACTAACACACCACTGTAGAGCAATTATACTCCAATAAAGATGTTAAAAAATAATAATAAATAATTTTTTTAAATGGAAGAATCTGTGAATTCATAGTAGTGTGAATAAAGAGCTTCTTTTCTCTCACTCAAAAAAACGAGAAAAAAAGAAAGAAACTGAGGTGGAAAAAGCCAGATTTTTCCGAAGAAGGAAGATGTATTGGGGGAAACTGAAGCCTCACCAAGAGCAGAGACATCCATCCTATTTATAAAGAAGAGACTAAAATGGCATCATGAAGTTCCTTATAGACTTGACACACAAGGGTACAGAAATTTTTCTGTTAATGAGATGCCTCATCTCATTCTCCTCAGCAGTACCAGTTTTACAACCAGAATATCACTACTCTTCATGTAAACACTGTAGGGCCATTCCAGAGACAGGCAACTGTGATTCCTCTTTCATTCCTTTTTGAGAGCTCATGGAAGGGTGGCCCTGTGATCAAGTCATGAATCTAATAGGAACGGCAATGTATTGTATTCCAAGATACTATCTTCAATCAAACAGTTACAATGAATTAAAGAAAAGGATGGGTTAGATGAAGAAATGATCTTTACATATGTTTCTTGCTGGTTTTGAGCTACTACTTGTTGTTTGACTTTATCAACTCGTAAAACCTAGAAATGAAAAGAGATCCATAAAGAAAATAGAAATAGATGCCTCAAGCCAGAGGGATGCTAATGGGGATTCATTCACCACAAAATTTTCAATCAGACTGATAAAGATTCAAGCAGAACTTTTCCCAAAACACAAACACAGAAGAGATCAAGGGGATCTGATGCAAATTCTCCTATGGGCAACAATTCAGTCTTTACTTACCTGCCCCAGTATTTTTCATTTTGAAGGGAATTAATGTAGAGAAGCAACATCGCCATAGAAGGGAGCTGCAGTAGATGTGTGGACTGAGCGATCAGAGTCAGTGGCCCAAAATGTATCACATTCACTTCTGTAAAGCCACAAATTTGCTTTTCTAAAACCACTAGAATCACTATGTGCGCATGAGATGTGTGTCAACAACTGGTTTCATTAGAATTGTTGTACTACTTGAAGTATGCCTTTAGGATACTAAATATAGTGCCTGTGTCTCTTCTGATGGACAGTTTCTGATAGTTCTCTCACAAAACACAATATGTATTTGCCCAACATGATGGCAGATTTCATGCCTAGAACTGCGTGAAGGAACACTATTTGTGTCTTCCTCCAAACAGTTCCAAGTCCATATTGAGGACACAGATTAACCTGTTGTTGTTTTCTTTTATAAACAGTATTCTAAAGACACAAGGTAGAGTAGCTACTTTTTGGCAGTAAGAACTGCTTTTGTCTTTTCTAGCTCCTTAATATGCATGTTGAGAAATCTTCCCAAGAGTTCAAAAAATTGGGGGGCCCTTCCCACGGCAAAATTGTGAACCATGAAAATTTCTGCTGACTTTGCCATATAAGCCTTATCTTTATTTTTTAACAAAAAGAAAATATCCACACACACACACACACACACACAACAAACTTTGGGTTAAGTGGAAAACACTGACTTAGGTGAGAATAATTTCTAAAAGGTTCATGATTAAATAAACATTGATTAATAAACTTTAAGTTCCAAAAAGTACTCACTAGTTTTCATAAATTCTCAAATATATAAATGATACGTTATAGCACTTATTGTAGAAACTAAACAGATCACTAGGTAATTTCACTGAAAAAAAGTCTCAGGGACATCCAAATCAAAATTTACTCTTTCTCTCTTCAAATGTCTCCCAAGTACAGTTATATGCATCTAACTGGATGGATGGACAGACCAAGTGTCTTCGCAAGAAGTCACCTTAAAGACTTTTGATTCGAGATGACCATCTGAATCCACCTCTTTAATTCTACTTCCTCTACAGGTTCCCATTCAAGCATCCAAAGAAATATAATCAGCAATCATTGCTGGAAATTAGGTAGGAGTGCCACCCACATACTAGAAAGTTTTAAGGACTTCACTAAGAACAAGATTGAGGCATAAACCTACCAAACTACGGCCACTAGAAGGGATGAAAAACCTGTGCAGGGAGTAATTGAAAGAATCTTCCATCATAACTTAATTAACCCCTTCTTCATCCCCCAACTCAAAACAGAAGAGGAAGAGAGTTATCAGCTTTTAGAAGGCAGAGATAATCTATTCAGTCACAGTAAATCTCAGGAAGTGGCCAGATTCCAGAATCTGAAGCATCTGAAGCATCTCTGGCTCCCACCCAGCATGAGCAAAATGGTAAGTTGAGCAACTGGGGACACTACTGTTCCTAATACGGGTCCATTCCCCTGTTGGAGAAGGCAATTACCTTCAAGAGAGTGAGAAAGCATCCTCAGACAATGAGAGAAACAAGGGAGAATTTTGCCTTTGTGATTCTACCTTCATAGGTGATATAACTGTTCTGCTTAAATACCAGTGGATTTCATATTTATCTTTAAAACCCCAAAATGTCAACAGGCTTTATCTAAATGTAAGTTAGGTTTTAGCATTCTGCTTGATACTTGAATCTTCAACGTAGTAATTGCTTTTACATTTTTGTGACAATTTCTATTTCATTTTCTCTCATACAAGTTTTATTATACACATATTAGATATATATCCTTCATGTCTCTTTTCCTGAATA
The DNA here is from genome assembly GCF_003676395.1 of Aethalodelphis obliquidens. Classification (NCBI taxonomy): domain Eukaryota; kingdom Metazoa; phylum Chordata; class Mammalia; order Artiodactyla; family Delphinidae; genus Aethalodelphis; species Aethalodelphis obliquidens. The sequence goes on along the minus strand of NW_020837959.1, from coordinate 30,080,342 downwards.
TCCATTTTTGAGTTTGTCTTCTAATAAAGCAATTTGGTTTTCATAAAAGGTAATCTACAATTCATTGTTGCACTTTTAAGTAGACAAACACACAGAGAAATCTTTCCTGGTCTTACACAGCTCCCTTTTTGTGTTGTCAGCTATTTTAGGAGAGCAATGTCCTCTTAAATCTCACTGAGAAAATAAAGTACTGTAAATGTTTGTTCTTATTTATTTATAAATGATTATTTACCCAAATTTTATCAGAGAGACCCCATGTTTTAAATGATAAAATCTGTATTTTGCCTGTTGGTTTTCCTCTGTTTGACCATCCTTACCAGAGGAAGCCTATGTAGATGAAAAGAGAAAATGAGATGTACTGATTTTTACCCTCCATAATATAGATTCATTAGTATGCGCCTTTGTTATGAAATAAAAATAAAGGTAAGTGAACTAAATATTTACCTCAAAATCATAGAAAAGGAACTCTAGAAAACTAGAATGATGTTATTAATAAAGATTAAAAGCGGAACTAAATTAATTAGACAATCAATAAACCCAATTAATCAAAGAACTGTTACTTTTTTTTTTTTTTTTTTTTGGTGGTACGCAGGCCTCTCACTGTTGTGGCCTCTCCCGTTGTGGAGCACAGGCTCCGGATGCGCAGGCTCAGTGGCCATGGCTCACAGGCGCAGCCACTCCGCGTCATGTGGGATCTTCCCGGACCGGGGCACGAACCCGTGTCCCCTGCATCGGCAGGCGGACTCTCAACCACTGCGCCACCAGGGAAGCCCAAAGAGCTGTTACTTTGAAGCAAACAAACAATACAGTAGATAAAGCCTTGGTAAGGCTAACTGAGCAAAAGTGAGAAAACAGAAGTATAACCAAATTATTTTATTTTTGAAATACATTTAAATTTTCTCTCAATATATTTGAAAATAAAGAGTCTTCTAGGAAAATATGATAGTATTTTGATATGATATGATATGATAGTATCAAACAGATAGTATTTCAGAATAGTCCAATAATCACAGAAGATATTTTTTAAGTTGCCAAAGAAATATCACCTCCCCTACCTTTGTGCATCTAACTTAGATATTTTAATGGTTTAAAAATCTGACCCTTCCTGCAGTACTACTGTTCTGAAGCATAGAAAAACAAAAGAAAACAAAGATAATTACAATTGTTTTCATATATTTGACTAGCTAAGCCTGCTACCAAAACCCAGCAAAACAACCAGAACACTACAGAGCAACCTCCTTTGCGAATACATAGTAAATATTTCCAAAATACTGTCAATTGAGTCTAGCAGCAAGGTAGGTGTATTGACTGATAAATGAATAGTTTCACTGATAGTATAAAAGATATACATTCTCCTTGTAAAAACCATACCATTCAAGAAAAGCAAAAATCACTTGAATTTCCGTTATCAAGATATAACCACTACTAACATTTGGATAAACATTCCTCTATTTTCTCTCTCTCTCTCTCTCTCTCTATGTACCCATAGGTCAGTGTAAACAACTTTGTGTGAAGGGAATCATTATGTATATACATAATATATGTAACCTGGAATTTTACTCAACAGTATGTCATGGACATTCATCCATGTCAATAAATATAGATCTACACCATCTGTACTAGTCACCTACTATTCGACTGTATTTATGTACCATAATTTATTTAACCAGTTTAATGGATGTTTGGGTTGTTTCCAATTTGGTGCTATTATGAGTAGCTCTATGATATATTCCTTGGGCATAAATCTCTCCCCATTTTGTGATCACTCTCTAAAAGTAAGGTTGCTGGATCATATAGCATACATAGCTAATATTTTTCTACTACCAGACTGCCTTCTAGAAAGCTATACCTATTTATCGTTCTATTAACTATGCTCGAGAGAGCAATTGCCTCACACCCTCACCAGCACAAGGTATTGTCAGTTATTTGGTAACAGACAGTGATTTGAGAAGGTCAGCTGTGTAGTGAATATACCCATCATTTTTGACATTTATTTATTCAACAAATAATATATTAAATGTCTGTAGGTGCCAGAAGCTGAGCTAGGCCTAGGCACTGGTTATTGTCAATAATCAGCAACAGAGATGCGGTCACTGGCCTCAAAAAACATTTTCTGAGAGGGGTGGGGAAGACACTAAACTAACAAATAAGTAACTAAAGAAAATAATCACACATTGAGATTAGTGGTCTGCAGGAAATTAAGAACTGGAGGAGAACCTACTTTGGTTAGGAGAGTTAGAAATTGCATCTCTGAAAAAGTGATACTTAACCTGAGGTAAGAAATATGGGGCAAAATAGGTTCTAGGCAGAGGGAACTGTAAAGGGCGAAGATTCCAAGGCAGGAAGGAAAGTGTATTCAAGGAAAGCAGGAAGTCAGCAGCAGAATGAAGAGAGACGTCAGGGGTAGCAGGAACCAGCCAGGCACAGCCTTGAAGACCACAGTAAAGATTCTGAGTTATCTTCTAAGTACTGTGGGAAGATGTTGAAGGGCTTTAAATATGCTATCATCAAATTTACCTTGTAAAAAGTCTCACTGTCAACTTTGTGAAGATTAGTTGAGTGATTCCCGGCTTATAGAGTTGAGTCAATAGTGATGCTACTCACGGAAACGGGGACGCCTGGGTGACAAGAAGTTTGAGGGTAGATGAATATCCAGGGTTCCATTTTGCCCATATGAAGGTAGAGATGCCTGTGAAACATCTAAGTGGAGATGCAACATTAGCAGCTGCATGTGTAAGTCTGGAGCTCAGATTTTTGAAAAGCTGATATATATTTGGGAGTTTCCAGCATATGGTTGGTATTTAAATCACACAGTTGGATAGGCCTATCTAGGGAAAGAGTGTACATTGAGAAGAGATTAAGAAAAGTTTTTAAATTAAAAAAAGTTTTTAAAAGGCACACCAGAATGTAAAACTATTGTCAAAGGTAAAACACCAGCTAATAAACTGACAATTTTTTTAACTTAAAAAAAATTTTTTTTACGATATGTACACCAGCATTACAAGGAATTAGTACTCATTAGCAAATACCCAGTGCCATGTTTCATACTAAAAAAAAGCACACATCACATGGTTAAGTTTTTCATCTTTTAGATTTTACTACTTCAAACTTTGGATGAATTGGAGCTGCATCCTCCTGATGTTGCCTGGGACCAAGGAGAGAATGAGAAGGCTGTCCCCGCCTCATGATGTAGGCTGAGTGCTCCTTATAGGGAGGCCAGTGTGGACACAGAAGGGAACTGAGAATGTGCCAGTGATGGTGGACTACCTCCCATTTTCTTCTACCCCAAGAAAAGCATGCAAACATTCTACCTAACCATGACCCCCAGTAGCAGTAGTGTGAGAAGAATTCATACTTCCTGCTGTGGAACTGGGATCATCCTTCCTCAGGAAGAAGATAAAGCACTGAGCATCAGAGCACAGCATCTAGCCCTTTCATTCCTGTAAGTTTCTTACAGAGAGCGCCAGCCACTGGTAAACAATAGTCTTCACTGATGTGGCCCCTTGTAAGTTAGGAAAGTTTCCTTATTGGTATTATTTTTTCCTCACTGGCATATAACTGGGAAAAGAGAGGGATCAGGGGGATTCCTGATAAGCATTAGTCTGTATTATAAAAAGATGTAACTACAGGTGATGTTACCTGTACAAGCGACTCTAGACATTGTAATACAGCAAATTACAACAGTCCAGCCAAAACAACATTTAGCTAATGATCAATTCCTATTACACTGGGTCAAATACAAGCCCCGAAGAATGGAAGATAAATTTATCTTTCAGTGGCCTGTGTAAATCCCTTGATGGAGAGACAGGGAAGGGATGTGAAATATCACTAAAAAAAAAATCAATATCTTTATTGATTAATCAAGCTACTGTGATTTATTGGGCACTCATTCATTTGTTTGTTACAGTCATCTCATCCATTGCCTCTGGCTGTGATAAATGGTCTAGATTCTTCTTTGGGAAAGAGACAAGCATTTTAGCCGTTGTTCTTGCAGTGTGGACCTTCCAGATGCCTGCGTATCTGCTTCCATGGCAAGTTAAAGCCTACAGATTGCTGTGGAGTGCGGTCTTGAAAATATCAGACTCCCACAATATAAGGAGCCCAAAGTGCAGTGCACACAGACATCAACTCTGGATTCTTCCAAAATGGAACCAGGAAGCGAAAGCAGAAGCAAGCTTGATATCCAGGATGTATGAGACTTACTGACCTGGTGAGGAGTTACTGTCTCAGAACCGGCCTGGCGTGTGTGTGTTTGTGTGTGTGTGTGTGTGTGTGTGTGTGTGTGTGTGTGTGTGTGTGTGTGTGTGTGTGTGTGTGTGTGTGTGTGTGTGTTATTTACTGTGTGTGTGTGTGTGTTCTTGTTACATTCTCAGTAGCCTAATTACGTTATCAGTAGCCTACTTTCTATAACTGCTTTGTTTTACAAATATTATATACTTTTGTCTCTCAGGTCCCTTTTAACTGCATTCAGTAAACATAATTCTCCTTTGCCTCTGGATAAAAAAGTCTGCTGTAAGGCATTATTGCTCACTCTTGGGTAATAGGTAAACTCTGATTACTTTAAGCCAATGCAGTGGCAAATGCAGTGATAAGAATGTCCAGTTCAAGATATCAAAATTCCAGACCTGATTTAGTATTATGTCTGCTCTCTTTCATGGTACTTTCTGTAATTTCATCCAACAGACTTCTGCCCCTACTTAACTCCCAGCTGCTGTTTCATGAGCTGAAGCAGGAGGGAGTGAGAATGGTTCAGTTCTTCCCAGCGTAAGAGTCTTTCCATGCTCTGGGCCCGCCAGATGGTGAAAGCTACATCCCCAAGTGGTACTCGGCAGACTGAGGAAGGTGACATTTTCCCTCCAGGGGTGCTTCCATTGGCTCTTCAGAAGTTCCCTGCTAGATCCTGCTGGCCTACAGTTACTCTGCCCCTGGTCACATAAAGATCTATTCCAAGAGGCCTCTTGGGCTCCTTTCTAAGGCCCTGGCTATGCTTCAGAATGCTTTCTGCTAATGTTCCCTCATTCTTCCTGGTGGCCTACTGGACCCAAGATGCAGTTATGCCAGCTCTCTCTCCCACGGGGCTCACACTTAGACCACAGGAAACACTCAGGCCTCCCTTTCCTTACAAATGCTGCGAGTGCAGGTCAATCTCAATAGAACATCTAAGGTGACCAACAATCCTAGTTTGCCCAAGACTAGTTTGGTTTTACTACTGAAAGTGCCAGGGATCAGGAAACTTCACAGGCCTGAGAAACTGAGACCTTGGCAGCAGAGCTTTCTTGACTTCACCTCCAATTCTCACCCTCTGATTACCTCTTACAGTCAGACCCACCCAAGGCTGTGATCTACTTGAGCTTTCTTGGTCCTGGGCCTGGCACTAGCCCTTTGTGTCAACCACAAAGCATGGCTTTCAAAGTTCACAGGGGATCCTCCAAGACCCTCTTGTTTTGCTGACAACAGAAGGTAGCATCCCCTTCCGCTAAGCCCAGAGGGCACATCTCACACACCCACAAAGAGAGGCCACCAGGAGCCCAGAGAGGCTCTCAATTTATAAGATTACCCTAGCTGGTGAACTGATGGGTTGAAAACATCTTTCTGGGAATTTATTTCCAATTAAGTGGAAAGTTTCCATCTTATTTAATTTGTATGACAGAGATTCACTCTTTCAAATTCAGGAAGACATAAACAACATACACCTCTGGGCCTCACCTGTCATCCCTTCCTGAAAAAAGTCTCCTGCTCTCCAAAGCTGTACTTTCTCCTTTCCAGCTATCTATCAGTGGAAATGGACACCCCTTGAGGACCGAGTGTGGATCACTAAGTCTTCATCCAAAGTGCCCCCTCACTTGGCACAGAGTGACTCAGCAGACCCCAGGGAGTCATCATGGCACCAGGGTAACTAGAATGACTACAGTGAGAGTGGCTGGACTTGGTGCTTGAGACAAAACAGGCACCAGAACATAACAGGGAGAGACACTGCTTGTATGGATAACAATTTGGTGCCATCTAGAGTTTCATAAATAATTTTTTCTCCACAGACCAAGAACTCCTATCCCTCCCCATCTCACATCATTACTAAGCTCAGTTGAAGTGGAAAAAAAAAATGCTTCGTTCAGCCACTCTTTTTCTCATGCAGCAGGCAAAATAGCTCTACTATAACTGTAGTGATACTTGGGTCTCTGGGACTAACTTGCAAATTCCCTTAAAATTCTACCATTACTCAAAGGCTAAACTATTTCTCACAGCCATTTTGATTCTAGAGACTTGAGGCCTTTTGCTATCCAGACCCAGATTCACACTAGAGATTAAATTTGAAACTTCCCCTGTAGCTACACAAACCCTCAAACTGCAGCATTCTCTGGACACCCCTCATGAAATTCTTCAACCTCTCCTATCCTAGGCTCATAGCCAGATTCCCACATTTCATGACTTTCTCCCTTCAACCTGCACATCTGTTCCTGCTTTAGGATTTTTTTCTAATAGGCTGATTACTCAAATACTGCCAATCAGAAACAACATTTCCTGATTCTTCCCAAGTCCTGTTTGTTTCTGCAGAGAAAAACCTTCAAGTGTTCCAGCTACCTACTTCAGCATCATTATCAAGGGCTCCCATTGACCTCTCCAAGATTATCACACCCTCCCTCAGGACACCAATACTCCAGAAATCGTATTTGGGTACATAGGTCTTCCTAGGCGGCACTAACATAAAACCACAAAATATCAGGAATTAAAATACACTCCAGTTCATCGGGTTGCAGCCAGATGAAGATAATCTCAATTTCACACATGACTTTATGAAGGTTGTAATATGCAAAAGAGCTGGTGCCAGAGTTCATATGCATAGCAGGCAGTATAATGATGCATTTTCCTCAACCATCATTAACACAAGCTGATGCCAGAGTGACCCCAGCCTCCTCCTCTACTGGGCGGGACAAAGAACAAGAACGTCAAGGTCATTTCACAATGTATACAAATGTCGAATCACTACATTGTACACATGAAACTAATATAATATGTCGAATATACTTCAATTAAAACATTTTTAAATAAAAACCAGCAAAATAAGATTTAAAAAAAAAGAATGTCAAGGTGTCTGTCTGCTGAATGCCAAACATCTCAATTTGTGCAATAAGAAAGAAAATGAACTCTGACAAAAGGCTCTAAGTTAAAAAACAGGGAGTTACACAAGTTGGCCCTAGGTGCTACTGTTCAATGATGGCTTCTGAGTAGAAATACCTCCACTAAGTAAAAGGGGGGTGGGGGGAGGGCCTAGGGGGCGGGGCTTCAGCCCACTGTGCCCGCTAGTCTATTTAGTCCAGTCTCTTATTTCCCTAGAGAGGGCTTCTTTGACCATCCACCACCCCTGTTCCATTCCATACATGTTCCTCTATGTTTCTTATATGTTCTTATAACAACGCTTCTTGTCACAAGAGCTACTACACTTTGTAATACCTGCTTGTTTAACACTAGTTTACCTGACTCAGGTATGACTGGTGAGCACGCAGACCATGTCTGCCTTAGCTGCTGCCCCATCCCTGGGGCTCTGCACACTTCCTGACAAATGGCACAAGGGCAATACTACTTGATGGATGGATGGATGAAAGGATGAATGAATGAAGGAATGAAACTATGAATGAGCTGATTACCATCACAGATGTTCAGGGTGCTTGAGCTAAATTTTTGCTTCACTATGATCATCTGATTTTGAAGGTATGTAAGTAAATAATATGCCACTGAATTGATATAATTATCCCTCATATGTGGATCATTCAAACTTACGTATCCCATAAGGGAAAATAAATATAAAACACTCATCTAATTATTGTGATGAATAAATCTTAACACCTATGAAGAGTTTACAAATACTCACTTTGCTCCATACCAACTTAGTAATTTGAAGTTAAATTTAGATGGGTATTGTTCTTTTTAACTAAATTTTCCATTTATTTAATTTTAAAAATATACTCCAGGGACATCCCTGGTGGTGCAGTGGTTAAGAATCCACCTGCCAGTGCAGGGGATACAGGTTGGATCCCTGGTCCAGGTAAATCCCACATGCCACAGAACAACTAAGCCTGCGTGACACAACTACTGAAGCCCACATGCCTAGAACCCATGCTCCACAACTAGAGAAGCCACTGCATTAGAAGCCCGCACACCACAATGAAGAGTAGATCGCCTCGCCGCAACTAGAGAAAGCCCACACGTAGCAACGAAGACCCAACACAGCCAAAAATAAATGCATTAAAAAAAATACAATTGAATCAATATTTTAAAATATATATATAGATATATACTCCAGTAAGAACCATAAGTGAAGACTAAGTTGCAACTACTCAGTATATATATTTTTTTAACATCTTTATTGGAGTATAACTGCTTTATAATGGTGTGTTAGTTTCTGCTTTATAACAAAGTGAACCAGTGATACATATACATATATCCCCATATCTCCTCCCTCTTGCATCTCCCTCCCACCCCTCTAGGTGGTCACAAAGCACCGAGCTGCTGTCCCTGTGCTATGCGGCTGGTTCCCACTAGCTATTGATTTTACATTTGGTAGTGTATGTATGTCCATGCCACTCTCTCACTTCGTCCCAGCTTACCCTTCCCCCTCCCCGTATCCTCAAGCCCATTCTCTACATCTGCACCTTTATTCCTGTCCTGCCCCTAGTTTCTTCAGAACCTTTTTTTTTTTTTAGATTCCATATATATGTCTTAGCATATGGCATTTTTCTCTTTCTGACTTATACTTCACTCTATATGACAGACTCTAGGTCCATCCACCTCACTACAAATAACTCAATTTTGTTTCTTTTTATGGCTGAGTAATATTCCATTGTATATGTGTGCCACATCTTCTTTATCCATTCATCTGTTGATGGACAATTACGTTGCTTCCATGTCCTGGCTACTGTAAATAGAGCTGCAATGAACATTGTGTAGATGACTCTTTCTGAATTATGGTTTTCTCAGGGTATATGCCCAGTAGTGGGATTGCTGGGTCATATGGTAGTTCTATTTTTAGTTTTTTAAGAAACCTCCATACGGTTCTCCATAGTGGATCTATCAATTTACATTCCCACCAATAGTGAAAGAGGGTTCCCTTTTCTCCACACCTTCTCCAGCATTCATTGTTTGTAGATTTTTTGATGATGGCCATTCTGACTGGTGTGAGGTGATACCTCATTGTAGTTTGGATTTGCATTTCTCTAATGATTGGTGATGTTGAGCATCCTTTCATGTGCTTGTTGGCAATCTGCATATCTTCTTTGCAGAAATGTCTAATTAGGTCTTCTGCCCATTTTTGGATTGGGTAGTTTGTTTTTTTGATATTGAGCTGCATGAGCTGCTTGTACATTTTGGAGGTTAATTCTTTGTCAGTTGCTTTGTTGGCAAATATCTTCTCCCATTCTGAGGGTTGTCTTTTCGTCTTATGCTTTCCTTTGCTGTGCAAAAGCTTTTAAGTTTCATTAGGTCCAATTTGTTTATTTTTGTTTTTACTTCCATTTCTCTAGGAGGTGGTCCAAAAAGGATCTTGGTGTGATTTATGTCATAGAGTGTTCTGTCTATGCTTTCCTCTAAGAGTTTTATAGTGTCTGGCTTTACATTTAGCTCTTTAATCCATTTTGAGTTTATTTTTATGCATGGTGATAGGAAGTGTTCTAATTTCATTCTTTTATACGTAGCTGTCCAGCTTACCCAGCACCACTTACTGAAGAGGCTGTATTTTCTCCATTGTATATTCTTGCCTCCTTTATCAAAGACAAGGTGACCATATGTGCATGGGTTTTTCTCTGGGCTTTCTATCCTGTTCCATTGATCTACATTTCTGCTTTTGTGACAGTGCCATACTGTCTTGATTCCTTTAGCTTTGTGGTATAGTCTCTGAATAAAATCCTTGCTGGATAGAGTAATCTTGGTTGTAAGTTTTTCCCTTTCATCCCTTTAAATATGTCCTGCCACTCCCTTCTGGCTTGCAGAGTTTCTGCTGAAAGATCAGCTGTTAACCTTATGGGGATTCCCTTGTATGTTATTTGTTGTTTTTCCCATGCTGCTTTTAGTATTTTTTCTTTGTATTTAATTTTGATAGTTTGATTAATATGTGTCTTGGTGTGTTTCTCCTTGGATTTATCCTGTATGAGACTCTCCACACTTCCTGAATTTGACTGACTGTTTCCTTACCCTATTATTAGGGAAGTTTTCAACTATGATCTTTTCAAATATTTTCTCAGTCCCTTTCTTTTTCTCTTCTTCTTCTGGGACCCCTATCATTCGAATGTTGGTGCATTTGATGTTGTCCCAGAGGTCTCTGACACTGTCCTCAATTTTTTTCATTCTTTTCTCTTTATTCTGCTCTGTGGTAGTTATTTCCACTATTTTATCTTCCAGGTCACTTATCCGTTTTTCTGCCTCAGTTATTCTGCTATTAATTCCTTCTAGAGATTTTCTAATTTCATTTATTGTGTTGTTCATCATTGTTTGTTTGCTCTTTAGTTCTTCTATCTAGGTCCTTGTTAAATGTTTCTTGTATTTTCTCCATTTTGTTTCCAAGATTTTGGATCTTTACTATCATTACTCTGAATTCTTTTTCAGGTAAACTGCCTATTTCCTCGTCTGGTGGGTTTCTACCTTGCTCCTTAATCTGCTGTGTGTTTCTCTGTCTCATTTAGCTTAACTTACTGTGTTTGGGGTCTCCTTTTCACAGGCTGCAGGTTCATAGTTCCTGTTGTTTTTGGTGTCTGCCCCCAGTGGGTGAGGTTGGTGCAGTGGGTTGTGCAGGCTTCCTGGTGGGGAATAGTGCCTGTGTTCTGGTGAATGAGGCTGGATCTTGTCTTTCTGGTGAGCAGGACTGCGTCCAGTGGTGTGTTTTGGGGTGTCTGTGACCTTGTTATGATTTTAGGCAGCCTCTCTGCTAATGGGTGGGGTTGTGTTCCTGTCTTGCTAGTTGTTTGGCACAGAGCCGGGTAGCTGGAAACACAGCCTACGCTCACTGCCAGAGTAACTCCACCTACTAACAGGACAAAAATGCTCCCAGAGACTGAACGTGTTTCAAAATGGGTAAACATTCTTCAATAGTCGTTTTTAGTGTCTTTTTCTATCTAATCTCTCTCCCCAGTCTTTCAGGAGAGCTGAGGAAAATGTATCTCTGAGGCATTTGCATGTTTGTTCACTCTAGATCCTGTCAAAGTGACAGGAGAAGCCAGTTATTAATTTGAACTGGTCTTATGAAGACATATTTTCTCCCTGCTTTTGGCTTAGAAAAGCACTACTTTCCTTTAGTGGATGCATGATGTGTTAAATAACCTATAGCAGATGGTGTAATAACATCAGCCTCACTTTAAGAATTCTGCACGTGTTAAAAGTCATCATAAAGACATTTGCTCTCATGCTTCCTTCCCATCTACTCTAGCCAATGGCTAACAGAGTATCCTCAGGGTTCTGAAGTCAGTGGCTATTGACATTCCTCAGTCAACCGAAATGTCACCCGTGACTGGAATGAACACTGTTTAAAGACAAGAAACGTGAAGTTCATCTCCCAGGAGAAAGTCATTATTGACATTTCTTTCTGGATTGGCTTCTCCTTGCAGGTCCAAGAATGCTCTCAAAATGTTCTTCCTATGACCCTTCTCAGTACCCAAGTGTATGGCTTAAAGGACCATCCAGCCTCGATCTAAAGGAACTTCCAATATATGGCAGGGAAGTGTTGAAAGATTTTCCTCAGAGACATTGCTTAAGGACATGAATCAGTGAGTGTGTATGACTTGGAGAACTGCACCTAAAATATGCCCCCACTGGGATGGCAGAACTTATTTTTATTATTAACTGTAATAATTATCTGTATTCATAGCTTTGTGAAATTATTAAAAGTTGCATTTAGTGGCTATCTCATGATTTAGTAAGAAAGGTCTTTTATTAACTTAATTTAATTTGCATCATTATTCTAAAAGCCACAGAGCAACCAGCCCAGAATCAGTACATGTCTGACCAAAATCATTAGGTCAGCACAATCAACTTTCATCTGGATCTCAATCTAATGGGAAATGATACTGGGTGTAACATTCCATCTGATGTTGAGAGGGAGTCTGTGCACTGAACGTAACCCATCTGGCTGAAAGCCTCCAGTCTCCACAGCGAAGATCATGATGGGCGCTCAGAACTCTGGAAAACTCTTATGCCCAACACACAGAGCCTGGCCGAAATTAAGCACCTGGACACTATTAACTGACCATAGGACAGTCACATCATGCCAGTTTCAGGATACCCAGGCCATCTCTCCTTCCCAAGACTCTAATCACCAGATGGCTCTTTCCTTCGTTGTCTTCTCCTCAAACTTCCCAAAGCTTCTCCCCATCCTCATTCTCTGCAATGACCTTGCTTCTGATTTCACTGTTAATTGAAGCAATTTGAAGAAAACGCCACCAAGTCCCATCATCATATCCAATCACCCTCCTGCATTTGGGCCCAGATCCGCTGCTCTTGCTCCTGTTTCTGTGATTTTCCCATACCCCTAAAGTCAGCCAACCAACGTATATGCCGAATCCCATACTCATTTACCCAAGATTATCACTCTAGCATTTCTCCCCTCTTTCTCTTGCATCATCAATTCATCACTCTCACTGATTTTTCCCATTAGCATACAAAATACTATTAATCTTTCACTGTAAAATAAAAAAAAGAACCCTCTTACGATCCCACTTTACCTCCAGCTACTGCCCATTTCTTTCCTCCCCTTTATACCACATTCCTTCAACTGGTTGTCAAACTTGTTGCCTCTAATTCTCCTGTTTGCTCTTAAGCCTACTGTAATCAGGCTTTTGCTCCAAAAACTTCACAAAAACAAATGTACTTATTACTGTCACCTGTGTTCTATTCTATTGCCGAGATCTTTGGGGATCATCCTTACCAATAAATGAGCCATTTCTGTGACTTGAGAAACACTGAAAGAATCCATCACGCATCTTGATAAACTGAAACTTACGTTTCTGGATCCTATGCTCTACCTATGATGCAAGATCTTTCTTCAATTGCAATTTCCTGAACAAACATATTACACAGATTAGCAGGTATATAGGTCAATGAATATCACCCTGAATAACAGAAAATTGACATTCTGTGCCTGTTCGTGCAAATATACAATGAAGGGATTGGTGGGGCATGTCAGTCAGACTACATGTTAGCATGTAAACCTCTTCCTGCCATATGGGGCAGTCGTCAAAAAGGCAACATTAATTTATGTGAACAGATTTGTGTCATTGTCTCTCTAAGGAAAAGGGGTCAGAAAAAAATACTGTTTTTGTTCATAAATATTCCCCTCCCCTAGCCAGGCCTATAACTGACTACACTGCTAAGCATTCATCTTTAAGGGTTAAAACATTGCTGTCCAATAAGATAATCAGTTACCTAGCCAACACATTAACAGAGAGTTTTTTAAGGTAATTAATAAGCAACTGACACCCATTAATACATATCAGCGAGTGGGGCTCAGAGGAGGAAAAAAGAGTTTGGGAGAGAGGAAAAACCCTAGCGGGATGAGGCCATGGTAAGGAGTGAGGGGGAAATTGTCACTTGGCAAGAAGGTTCGGCTGGCCATGGCATCTGAGGAGCACACACCATCAAGGGATGTGAAGAAAAAAACACAGAAAGAAGGGGTAGAAGGATATCTGACGCTCTCAGCTTTCTGCACACATTTGCCCAAGAGTAATTCTGCCTTTAAGAAGCTTGACCTTCCATTTTTGCCTCTGTCACATTTTTAAACTCCAAATAGATTAAGTTCTGATAGAAATTCTTGTCCCCAGAACCCTTGCAATACCTTTTTGAAAAAAACTAAAGTAGGTTATATTTGTTGCCTCAAGATTGGCTTCCAAACATCCTTTTCCCATTTAAATGTATATTGCTTAAATTTTAAATGTGTCCTTCCTCCCCTCTTTTGGTCTCTCAGTCTAGCATCCATTTATTTTGCTCAAACGTTGCCTTCCTTTACATGGTGATGAAAATTCTCCACCTTCAACTTATCTTCTCTAGCTTAACATTTCCCGTTCACGTTTATTTTTCTTTTCTTTTCCCCGAATTACCTGTACTGCTTAAGCAAGTGGTTTTAATAAAGCCAATGCATTCTTAATTCCCGGTATATGGATCACTCTCATCTCAGCTGGTAATGGAGATGACTCCTAAAAACATTAGGTGGAGGAATTGCGGCCAACCCTGGAACAGGACAGAGATTTATCTGCTCAGGACTGCAGTTCCCACCCTGAACCTCAGTAGAAGGGGTAGAGCTGGGATCTTAGAATGTTAAAGCCAGAGGGAAATTGAGCAATTACCGTCACAGACCAACCACCTCCACATGCGGATAACAAGATGGATGGCCAGAGAGATGAAGAGATTTTTCCAGAGTTTTAAAACTCAACTCTCACAGAAGTTGTTCCTGGGGAATTTTCTTGGGTCAGAGACCCCAGGAAAAGATTATAAGACAAGAATTTATGTACAAATGATAGAGCAAAGTAATGTTCCCAGGAGAAGTGGTGAGGTTAGTAACTAAGGTCTGGCTGGTGAGGGGCAGGAAGCATCAGAATCTCCCAGAGCCTTCCGACTCTCTATACATGTGCAGGCAAAGCAGCTCCAGAAGCCCACGGGCAGTGGGAACAGGCCGTTAGAAGCAAAAGCTCACAGGAGCTGAGGCCAGTGCACTCAGAAGGAAAAATGATCCCAGAGAGCCGGGCAAAGCATCAACAATGTCTGCTCTAGGCATTGTCTTCAACTCCACAAGTGTCATCCTCAGCCTATCACAACTGGATGGGAGGTTATTTTCCTCTTTTGTACCTTCACAGGGCTTTTGCAATTACCTTCTAGTATTCTGCATTTAAGATATCATACTCAGATTTCACCTTGATCATTTTATTTCCCTGCTGTGGCTCCCTGTTGCTTAGAGATTCAAGTCCAAACACTTCAACCTGATATTCAAGGTTCCCAAAAATATCCTAACTCCACGTAAAGCCTACCTTCCACAAATGAGGAAAAATGTTGTGTTTGAAGCAAAGTATTAGCCATCTCTCTTACATTTAACCTTTCTACCTCCATCCTTTTCTCAAACCAAGCAACCTCCCAGCAACTGCCTAATCAGCAAATCCCCATCAATCTAAATCAATCTCGCAAAATCTCACTTGAGAGTAGGTATTTTGCATAATCCTTTCCGATCACATTTACTTGAAACAATACCTCTCTCCTCTGAGTTACCATTACTAGTTTTGTCTGAACTATGCATTTGGCAACACTATTCTGTGAAATCTTTCCTTTGGAGTTCTTTAGCAGTTTTATTTTTAATTAATAGACTTTATTTTTTAGAGTATTTTTAGGTTTACAGAAAAAATGCGCAGAAAGTAGAGAGTTCCCATATGTTCCCTGTCTTATCTGCCTTCAGTTTCCCTTATTATTAATATATAGCATTTGTGTGGTATTACATGTGTCACAACTGTGGAACCAGCAATGATCCGTAACTATTTGTTTACATGAGGTTTCACTCTTTGTGTTGTCCAGTTCTATGAATTTTGACAACTGCATAATGTCATGTGTCCACCATTATATTTTATTACAGAAGAGTTTCACGGCCGTAAAAATCCCCTGTGCTTCACCTGTTCACCACTCCCCACCCTCTCCCTGAACTCCTGGCAACCACTGATCTTTTTACTGTTTCCGTAGTTTTGCCTTTTCAAGAAATGCCTTCTTCAGCTATTTTTAAATATCTCACTACTGCCCAAAAGTTCATGCACTTGTGCCTTACCTCCCCAAACAGATGGGAAATTTCTCCTTATATTCCCCTTAGCATTTACTAGAGAAAGAATCATGTACCTGTAGACCTTAGTAAGTATGCACTGATTTTATTTGAATGAACTTGGAATCATCTTCCTTTTTTCTTTAGGAAAGTTATTAAAATACCTAAATCTTGAAGTGGAGAATTGGCTTCCAGTATGAGGCAGAAAAAGGTTGTTAAAGATTAAGAAAAGTAATCCTACCAAAGAAAATCAACTCAAAAAAAAAAAAAAGTAGTCAGATGTAAATAAATACACTAAAGCCAATATATTTCCCAGATGACAGAAATAAATTGATTCAAAATATAACGGGAAAAAATGTGAATAATATTAATAAGGAATGTCAATATCTTAAGAAAACTGTAACTGATATTTTATGGGTAGACATGAAAAAAAAGATTCAAATAATGATGAGTAAGCCATATTCATGGATGGAAAGATTCAGCAATATGAAGAAGTCAATAATTCCAAAACTAGCTTATGACTTACTTTTTAGTACTTGGCAACATACTTCTCAAGTTCATCTGAAAAAAATAAATGATACGAATACCCAAAAGAGACTGTTAAAGAAAAACAAGGAGGATCTTCCCTGACAGGTATGAAAACATATTAATGATAAAGGTAAAAATTTTAGAATCGAAAATGACTGTAGCCTTTATGTTTTCTAAATGTGTCAAAAGCTAAAATATGTTTCATAACTTTTTAAATCATAAAGGAAATTAATGCATAGCCTAAAGAGAAGAGATAGACTCTAGAAAACAGAAATAAAGAATCATGGAGTAAATAAAGGATACTTACTAACAGATATATTAATACTAAGACTAGGGTATAGTGACTAAAAACCCTTTATGAAGAGGGTTATTAAATACTTTGATTTTTTTGCATTGCTGTGCAAAAAAAAATCACTAAAAGTCTCCAGTAAAATATGTACATAGACCCACACAATCATGCCACAAGGAAAAGAATCCTAAAGACCTGAGGAACAGATGATGTATCAGTCATGTTTCAGTGCAGCGAACAGTAAACACTTTGGATATTTCTAGAAGGGAATTTAAGAAAGAATATTAGATGTCTTTAAAATCTTCAGAATGGCTGAAGAAATGGGAATCAGGAAGCTACAATAAGGCTTTCACCTTGAAGGTCATATACTAGTGTAACCAGGCCCCAAATTCTACTCTGCTGAGACCTTTGCTGCTAACATCATAAGTGCCTGACACCCATGAAGCTGGCGACTAGACCATGGAATGTGGAATCTGGGCTCTCCCAACATCCACACATGCTGGAGGCCACAAGTCCACCAGCCCCGCTACAGAAAGGTGGCATCAGCTCACATTTCCACCTTTCAAAACTCATGCTTGTGTATCTAACTGGTACAACCCAATTCACATTTAGGAACGAGGGAAAAAGACAGATTTTAGCTTCCCAACCACTCTGAACAGACGAAGGGTAAAACGGAGATTGCAAGAGTCTTTGTAAGCATACAAGACATACAAGCTAGAGAAGAAATATGAATGGTACATTTTTGTGGAAAAAGAATGTTCAATTTTACTTCTCATTAAAGAAATATAAATTAAAACCAAAATAAAGTATGATTTTCTTCTAACATTTTAACGATAGGTTCTGAGAAGAGTACAGTGAGATGAAAATTCTCATGCACTACAAAAGAAGAGTAAATAGATACAATCTACCTGGACAGCAATTTGGCAATAGGCACCTAGATCCTTAAACATGATTCCATCCTTTGACACAGTAATCTACATTAAGGAATCTATCAAGAAATAATGTGGTCTCCAATTTGTAATTAGAAATATTAATAAACATGATTCCATCCTTTGACACAGTAATCTACATTTAGGAATCGATCAAGAAATAATGTGGTCTCCAATTTGTAATCGGAAATATTGGCAATCAGAGAAAATAGGCAGCTACATTTATAAATGTGAAAGATTAAGAAATAACTAGTGCCCAACAGAAAGGGAAATATTTAAACAAGTTGTATTACCTCTATGCAACAGATTCTTATAAAGCTTTGTAATGACAGTGGAAAATGCTCCTATTAAGTAAAAACAAGTAGGACATGAAATTATTTATAAAATATGGAGCTAACTTTTCTAACTATTTACAAACTTGATGTAACAGAGAGAAGGGACTGGAAGAAAACACATAAACATGCTAACACTCTATCTCTGATGGAGGAGGGATGGGGATGATCAAACTTAATCTTCATCTTGTCAGTGTTCTGCATTTTCCAAACATTCTACAGTGAAACTACATTTTCTTTAGCACTACTGAAAACAAACCAAAAATTATCATTAAAAAAAGAAAGTAATCGTTTAAGAAAATTAAATTTTTTGTCTTTGTCTCTAGTTTGAAAATGTTTAAATTTTTTTTTTTTTTAGTAAATTAAGGATTTCCTCTCAATCTACAATTAAGACTTAACATGCCCTTGATTTTGGGAAGCTGTATCTTTAACATGTCACAAAGGGGTAGGTGGGGCGAGAGGGGACTGAAAGTGGGCAAAAATACTGCATAAAGTTCAAAGCTGTGAGGGACTTCCCTGGTAGCACAGTGGTTAAGAATCCGCCTGCAAATGCAGGGGACACGGGGTCAAGCCCTGGTCCGGGAAGATCCCACATGCTGCGGAGCAACTAAGTCTGTGCACCACAACTACTGAGCCTGCACCACAACTACTGAAGCCTGTGCTCCGCAACAAGAGGAGCCACCGCAATGAGAAGCCCACGCACCACAATGAAGAGTAGCCCCCGCTCACCGCAACAAGAGAAAGCCCGTGCGCAGCAATGAAGACCCAATGCAGCCAAAAATAAATAAATAAATAAATTTATTTAAAAAAAAAAAAAAAGTCCACAGCTGTGAAACTTCTCAGCCTCCTCAGCTAAGACTGCAGTCAGCAAACCCACAGGACGCATTTGTTTTCACATCTATTTCACCAGTTTAAATCCTGTAAAGAATTGAGAATCTTAGAAGAAAGAAAAAATAATGAGAGTTCGCCATTTGTAAGATAATATTTACCTCTTACAGCGAAACCTCATGAAGATATGAATCTACCAGATGTCACATTTTGTGTGATCTCCTTAAGAAACAAGTTTTAGAAAATGGTGAATAGGAATCCTTCCAGTTTCAGAGCCAATTTCATAAGAACTGAGTGGATCAGGGCTGTCAGATGAAAAAAAGTGAATAAAGAGTATTGCTTTATGCAAAAAGAATGTCAACACTAGAAGCCCCGCAGTCAACCTCACCCCCCATGGTTATCCAGGGTCACTTCCTTCTTCCCCACAGGCCTCTTCACTCTTCAAGTGTCCACAGCGCCCTCTGCTGTTCTGGATCTCCCCTGCACCACGCCAACAAGTAACCCCACAGACCCAACTCCCCAATTTCTGACTCTTCACAACTCATCAGGCAAACAGTACCCAGCTGGCTTCCTTCAGCTTTCCAAGTGCATGCTGTGGTGTGGGATCCTCACCCAGGAAATCGCAAGAAAACTTTGTCTTCAACCGTATATCTTCATCTAAACCCAAGGTCTTGATTGCCTTTTCCAGACCATTTCTAGGTTTCTGGCCTCCTTTTGTTACTTACATGGTAATTAATTCACATAACCAAAAGTTATATCCCATTAGTTTCATTTTTTTGTCGTTTTGTTAAGCATCTTTTAAGGACTGCCTGTGTTATACATTCCAGAGAATCCTGGCTTTAGCTGAGGCAAAGTTCCAATAAACACACGGACTGGACTTTGTTATCAACCTAGGAACAAGATGTTAGAGCATTTGCTCTAACATTGGCCCTGGCGTGGGTTCTGCTTGGGAGTCTGAGGACTGTGTGTAGTTTGGCTGACAGTTTTCTCTCATAAAAAGCTGAGATGCTTGCTTCCATGTATAGTACTACAACTGTAAAAACAAAATGCAGTTTTCCAAAACTCCATTTTTCTCATTTTCTAACATACTCTTGAATTAAACCATCATAGTTTATCGATCAGAATTGCTCTGCCTGCTTATGTACAATTGTAACTATATACTGCTTCACTAATGGAACCTCAAACGATGGTGTAGTCTCATTGGAACAAAAGTACCCTCGTTGTGTGAATTTTACCTCAATAATAAGTCTCTGTGCACCAAATTGATTAGATTTCTTGTAAAAGACTAGCTGCCGTTGCAAATCCAAGATAATAGATGGTTGACATGTGACACTAATGGTAGCCAATAAAACAGCTACAGGAAAATTTTCCCAAATGCTTTGTAAATTGATTATCTATAATATCCTATGATAAACTGACCTATAATGTCATCTGATGGCTATTTATTTAGGCAGAAATTCAGTCTAGGGAATTTGGGAAAGAAAATCCCAGCACTGCAGTGACGATGGTGACGCATTTACAGCCTTCTGGAATAGCAGACATGAGCGTGATTTACTTCATCTTTGCCCATTTGCCCTAAAACAAGATGTCTACTAGTATTAGTCTGGGCAAGAGATAAAGCTATTCTGAGTAGCAATTTGATAGGTTCTCTAGCAGAGCCTCAAAAATAAAATCAGCTTACTGATTGCCCTATTTCATTAACAGGAATTGCGTCAGCCCAGGCTTCCAGGGTCAAAGTGAGTTATCTTCAAGCTGTCCTTTTCAGGTACCTCACAGTCCAGTGATGACCAAGACCTGTTCTTTCCTCTCATTGTCTCTCTCACATAGCCCTTCCTTTGAAGCCTCACAACCTACGTACAGTTTCAGTCATTATTCCTCATTCTCAATACTGCAGCCCTCCTTCACTTGGCCTGTCTGCCTCTAGATTTCCCCTCCATTCCGCCTTATGAATCCCACACGAATCTTCTGTGAGGGGTCATTCCCCTATTCGTAATGCTTCAGTGAGTATCTCTTGCCAAGAACAGCAGTTTTCCTATTGTTGTTCCACTTTGACATATGTTCCTGCCATACAAGCTGGAGTGTAAGTAGGATATGTAGTCTGGCTCCAGGCACCCAGCTCTTTACGAACTATCTTCTCTCTGTGCCTCCAGCCAGAACTGGTTCCTCGCCCTGTGCATTCCTATTTTGTTTCATTCACTTTAACCGCATCATTCATATATACCGAAAATATCTGTATATGTATTATAGTAGGCAGATTTAGACAATGTCCTCCAATGATTCCTGCTTCCCGCTATTCATGACTTTTAATTCCCTTTCCTTGAGTGTGGGCTAGACACAGTGACTTGCTTCTAATAACAGAATACATCAGAAGCTTGACTTAGTTATAAAAGACTGTGACCACTGTCTTGCTGGCAGGCTCTCTCTACTGCCTTCTCAGCTTGCACACTTTGATGGAGTGGGACGGCCCATTGAAGAAGGCAGGGCACTGTGGGTGGCCTGAGTCTACACTCCAGCAAGGAACTGAAGGAAGCCTTCAATCCAAAGCCCTGAAAGAACTGAATTCTGCCAACAA
Organism: Aethalodelphis obliquidens; assembly: GCF_003676395.1. Taxonomy (NCBI): domain Eukaryota; kingdom Metazoa; phylum Chordata; class Mammalia; order Artiodactyla; family Delphinidae; genus Aethalodelphis; species Aethalodelphis obliquidens. The sequence goes on along the minus strand of NW_020837959.1, from coordinate 30,059,098 downwards.
CCATGTGAGTGAGCTTGGAAGTGGATCCTTCTTCCCAAGTCAAGCCTTCAGATGCCACCAAGCTTTGGCTGACACCTTGATTTCAGTCTTGTGTGGGACCCTGAGGCTTAGACCCAGCTAAACTATGCCTGGATTCCTGACCCACAGAAACTGAGAGAACTGTTTTAAGCTGCTAGGTTTCAGGGTAAGTTGTCGCACAGAAATAAATAAAATACATGTATCTTACCTCACCTGCTTAACTGTGGCCTCGCCCAGGCAGAAACTGAATGGTAAAGCTAGGCGTGAGCATGGTACCCAATGTAAATGTTAATGCACGGTAAATGCTAATTGGCAGGGTGATTGAACAAATGATTTTACTAAGCCAATTTTCCCAATTGTTTTAGAAAGTAAATATCATTTAACTTTTTCTAAACCTGTGAATTACGTATAAAGTTTATAACTATCCTTTAATGTCGGACTCTATATTTTGACTTTTGCCTGTTTCTCTACTCCTTTGGATTTTTTTTTTTCTGTTTTTAGCAGAGATATGTTCAGGTCATCTCACCATCTATTAACTAAGGGAATGCATAATTCATAGAATGATAAACAACAGCAAACTTACATTCATTTTTGAAAGATTATACCAAACAAATACGAGTTTCTTTGATAAAATAAATGTGCTTAAATGGTAAAAGGAATAGAGATGTCATCTATATCAGTTAGGAGGCTTTGAGCTGCAAATAACAATAACAAAGAAATAGAACTTGTGATTCACAACAAGGATGTATTTATTTCATACATTATAAATCTGTTGGCTTCAGGACTGAAAATTTAAGTAGGTCATCAAGGACCCAATATTCTCCCATCTTTCTACTCTGCTCTACTCAGAATAGTTCACTCATGGTTGCAAGGTGGCTGCCACTATTCCAGTAATCACATCCAGACCCAAGAGTATCCAGTGGAAGAAAAGCATAATCTCTTCCTGTGTGTCTCTTTTTTAACCACAAAGAAACCATCCCCAGAAGCATCCAACAGACTTCCCTCTGCATCTCAGTGACCAAAATTGGGTCACATAACATGTTCTAAATTAAACCCTGCTGAGGGAACTAAGATCACCATCATCGCTAGGGAAGGGCTAGACTCCTGAAGAAAACTGGGATTTCAACCAGCAATAAAGAAGGGAGATGTCTGTTTACAACCACAAGAGATGACATAAAGTAGTGCATAATTCATCACAAAAATGTGCTTATATGGATTCAGCAAAAGAGGCAACTATTATCACCTTGAGTGGTTTGGTATTATGATAAAAGACTCACAAATCAGGATTAAAACCATTACCCATCTACAAAAGTTGTCAACCTTTTAATAATCTTATTAAACTTTGCAACTATAGTAACTACCATCAGTTTTCTTCTTAGTCGTTTAGTTCTTATTTGTGAACAATATTATGGTCTTAAATTAATTTTTTTCCAAACACCATACTAATGGATTTATAAAAATTCATAAGGTTGTAATCAATTTTGAAACTTATCTTTTCCCAGGAACCCAGGGTGACAGATAAATTACTCTCCTGTTGATTACATAGGCTCTTAATTACCTAGGCTTATACCTGGTTCAAACAAAAGAACAGAACGGGCTTCCAGAAACCAATGGTGCAGCTAAAAGCCTTCTGGGAGAGGAAATACACTGTGGGATCAGATAAGTAGTCAAGTTCATTAACTTGTCTAGTTGCTATACTGAGAGGCAGTAGATCACGGTTGTTAAGGATGCAGAATTTGGAATCAGATCTAGATTTAAATCTCAACCCCACATCGTGTTAAGGATACATGGTCTAACCTCTGTAAGCCAAAATTTTTCCATCTTTAAAGTGAGGGTCATCAAACCAACCTCATGCGGTTATTATGAAAGTTAAATTAAGGGACTTCCCTGGCCAAAAAAAAATAAGAAAGTTAAATTAAATAATGTCTGTAAAACACTTAACAGTAAGTTAGGGTGGAGCTTCCGTAGAGAAGGGCAAACACACACATACATACATACATATACACACAGACACACACACACACACACACACACATACACATACACACAAAGCCAGAGTGATTTCAGCAGCAGTGGTTCCCCCCATAGGAGAAGCAGCAGCAGTGAGGAAGTAGGATGTGTAGGTTGGAGCAGGTATCCACGGGTGAACTTATAAGAGATTAAGCAATTTAACTGCTGTTTTGACCAATTTTACCAGATGATTCAATTTAGTCAAGCTACAGTTTAGTTTAGTCTTTCTTTTCCGATTGAACTCGCCAACTGTTTATTTAAACGTACTGTATTAACTGGTTCTTTTACGATCTGCACAGATTCAGCCTATGAGGATTAAGAAGTGTAAGGGAGAGAGCACGTTTAGGCTTCTGAATGTTCCTCAGACTTTTCCAGTCCCTCACACTCAGGGAAAGATTTTGTTTGTTTCCCCTGAGCTCTTAACTCCTTCTGCAGCTACACTTCTTTTATTACTCGAGATAAATTTAAAGAAAATTGGTGAAATGGCTATCCTTGAATTCCCAACAAGTCAACGACAAAGAAAGAGGTCTGAACCTGTTCCAAGGAAACTGTCCTGATTAAAATCAAGTGAAAGGTTAGTATTTCACTCAATGTTTCCACATTTATTACCCCATTTTCCTTCTCAACATAAAATGCATTTGAAGACAACAAAATATTCAACGTATGTTCTTATTTTATCACCTCAGAAAAATATTGGGGAAAAATACGTGCTCCCTATGATTTATAATTAAGCATAGTTTATTTTCATAAAATAAGGTATATATTTCAGCTTGCTTATGAACCCAATTTAGATTAGTAGCTTATAACCAACACAAGGGTGATAGAAGTTGGAATTAAATATCTTACCTGGAGTGTTTTTATATACTGGTTCTATATATTGAATGTATGTTTTATTCTATCTTTTTTTAATCTCCTTGCCTACAAAAGCTTTAAAACTGCATCTGCAAAACTGGATATAATGTAAACCAAAGATTTTAATGACAGACCTTACTAATTCTCTGCAGGTACACAGATGGCTTAGTCCTCAAAACATAATTCTTTTAATATATATAACCGAGATGGCAAAATAAAAACAAGTCAGCCACTGAAATCTTGATGAGATTAGAAGGGTCTATTCGATCCTGTACATCAACAAGTAAAGAGGGTCAACTGTTCACACGTTTGGTAAAAATAAGAGAAATGCTAACAAGTCATGCACCTATAAATTGTTTCCTTCTTTCAGGTGCTGTACCTTGCCACTTTAATTGCTTTGTGTTTTCTGTCTCGAAGGAACAGTCATCAAACAGAGACAAGCCTCTCTTAATGTTCTGAATAGGATCAATTGCATTCCCAGCACTCAATAAATAAATAAAGGAATAATTTGCCAGTGAATGGCACCTGCAGGCTAGAACTCTTCCTTGTATAGTATAAAGCTTGCTGCAGAATTCAAATCATCTTAAATCTTAGTGTGGCAGTATCTGTGATCTTAAGAAAAGTTTCATTTTCTTAAATCTTAACCTCAGAAGTTAATTCCTTCTTGTTGTCCCAGATAACAGCCAAAGCTGACTAAAGCGTGTAGTACACAAATTGAGTACAATGCCTGATGTTTCAGAAAGTGTAGGAGAATCCCTAAGGAGTAACTCAAGTCTTCACTTCTTGCATGTTATATGCCAGTAACCAGATTAAATCTCAAAGAGAAACCTTGTTTTGGTATAAATGATCACCTCAATATCTGTTACATTTGTGTCAAAGCTACCTGTTTCCATTTTGTTTTTGAGACAACTTGAAATTTTTGTAATGGCTTCCATCATTGAACAAATAATTCAGAGAGCCTAGTATGTGACAGGCAATATTGTAGGAGCTGAAGAAACACGCCAGAGGAAGGCCCTTGTTCTTACAGAGATCATATCCTACAGAGAAGACAGGCAGTAAACAAGTAAATAAATAAGGGAGCCAATTTCTGGAGGTGGTAAGTGCTATGCAGAGAACAAAACAGCGCAGTGACAGAAGAGAGTTGGGGGAAGTGCTTTTGATTGGGCTGCAGAGCTAAGACCTAGATGATGATGAAGGAGCTGGTCCATCAAAGGCCAAGAGGAGTAACATCTCATGCAGATGGAAGGGCCCAAGGTAGGAATGTGGTGTCTGCTGGAGGAAAGCTGGAAGGAAAGCCACTGTGCCCAGAGCACAGTGGGGAAGCTAGGGGAAGAGCCTGGAAAGGTGCTCAAGCTTCATAATCTTCAATCTCCAGCTCCACGGAAATCCAACAGCATTGCTGTACTGCCATAGCAGCGTTCACTGAATGCAGTGGGTGACTATTATAGATTGAATTGTGTCCTCCCACCCCAGATTCATATACTGAAGCCCTAACCCCCAGAATGACCATTTGGAGATAGGGCCTCTAAGGAGATAACTAAAGTTATATGAGGTCCTAATTCAATACAACCAGTGTCCTTATAAAAAGAGGAAGAGACAACAGAGAGCTCTCTCCCCCTCTCTCTCCCTCTTTCCCTCTCTCACTCTTCCCCCCACCCCTTCTCTCTCTGGCTGCCTGTAGGCACACAGAGAAAAAGGCCATGTGAGGAGATGGAGAAAAGGCACCTGTCTGCAAGCCAGAAGGAGAGGCCTCACCAGAAACACAGCCTGCTGGCACCTTGGTCTTAAAAGGGCAGCCTCCAGAACTGTGAGAAAATTAATTTCTGTTGTATAAGCCATCCAGTCCACGATATTTTGTTGTGGCAGCTCAACACTAACACAGTTACTATATTTCAAACAAATTTCACAAAAGAGATATTTTTCCCCATATTTATCCAGAAACACACGTGATTCTCTTAGAACCAAACGATTTTAGTGACAGAAGGATACTTAGCACACTCTCAGTCGACTCATTTTACAAATGAAGAAAGCGAAGATTTAAAATGAAATGATTAAAAGTAGATCGAATTATTTTCCCTCATGTTACCACAAAACCCCCATGGTCCACCTGTGCTGCTGGTTTGTGACCAGCTATGTTCTGACCTCTGATATAGCCTTTCTCCAAGACCAACAAAATGAATCATGAATTCAGGGAAAAACTAAACTGCACAATCACCTCTACAGTTAAAAAAAAAAAAAAAAAAGATAACCAAACTAAATTTAAAAGGGTAATAGCAGACTAAAAAATTGCACTACATATAACATATTAAAGTCTCTTTAACATATAGAAAATATAAATATATAGAAAACAGAAAAACTTCAATCATTAAAGGAGGAAAAGATATTACAGATATTCAAATACAAATAGAAAATATGTGTGTGTGTATATATATATATGAAGATACTTCTCCAAAATGAAGAAATGAAAAATTAAAACAAATTCAAGAAATCATTTATGCTGATAATAATAGCAACAATTTGAGAACACAGTGGTATGACTTTGGTGAAACTGATACAGTGAATCAATGCTGGTGAAATGAATTAAGACAGTCCCTTCTTGGAAAACAAAATTACAACAAGTAGCAGAAGCCTTAAAGATGTTTGTAACCTGAGTTAAATGATTTTTTCTCAGAATTTCAATAGAAGCAAAATGATAAAAGCACACAGCTCATCACAGAATTATCTGTTAAATTAAAAAAAAATACCTAAACCTACCTACATTCTTAATATTACACAAATGTTTTAAGGAAATTATTATACATCAGAATGATAAAATATTATATGGTCACTGAAGGTTATAACTTTAAGGCTTTTTGAGAAACTTGGAAACAATATAGCATGGTTGAAAACACAAATGTTGAAATCAGATGAACCAGGACAAGAACTGAATTGTCTCTGCCCCACACAAATTATGTGAACTAAATTTGCTCAACTGTAAAATGAAAGTAACAGGGGCACAGTGCACATTAATTGAACCCTTGGTGTGCCAAGTAATGTCCTAAACGTATTACAGTCGACCCTCGTTATTCAGGAGATTCCATATTTACAATCCTACTGTTCCATAACATTTATTTGTAGCCCCAAAATTAGCACTCTGGTGTTTTCAAGATCATTCGCAGAAACGCGCAGAGCAGCGAAAATGTAACGTCCCTGAAATTTGCGGTTCAGCCTTCCTGTTCGGCTCTGATACAGAGTAAGCAGAGGATGGAGATGATGAAGGGGCAGTGGGGGGTGGGCAAGAAGCTTGGGCTCTAGGGCCAGTGGGAGGGATTTGAGTCTCAGTTGTAGCACCTGTTAGTGGGGTGACCTCAGGTAAGTCCAGGCAAGTCATTCAGATCTGGACCATTTTCTCTTTTGAAAATTATTTTTAAAATATAGAATCTACCAAGATGAGTTGTTTTTAGGGTTTAAGATAATATATATATATACGATCTATGTGAGAGAAGGGTGTGTGTGTGTGTGTGTGTGTGTGTGTGTTTACATACTTCCCCTGGGGGGATGGTTCAGTATTCACGAATTTAGTGTTCCTGGGACTTTATAGGATCTAATTACCACAAATAATGGGAGTCACATGTTTGTGTATTGACTCCTGTAATCCGCAAACAAATCCTCTAAAACAACATTGAGATAAAAACCAGAGGCAACAGCTACCTCCCCAAAGGCTGCGGGTAGGTGAAGGAAGAGGTGCAATGATTGAAGTGGGCACCTAGGAGCTGGAGGAGAGCCCTTGGAGTAGGTGCTCAGCAGGGGCTGCCACCCAGGTGCTACTGCCTCTGTTCACCTAAGGCAGGTACCGGGGATGGCAACAGATGGAGGCCGGGGAATTACCACAGTTGGAATTAACTGCCACTACTGAGGCCATACTGTCAACAGAAGAAAGTAAGAAATCCCTTCTTCCTGCTTCTTTTCTGTCAATTCCAACTGCCCTCCAGTCTCCCTACTGGCAGAACCTCTAAGCAAACTGGCAAAGGAGTCTGGGAAATGCAATCTGCACAATCCCAGCTCCAGAATCTCAGAGAAGAGTAAAAAGGTAGGCGTGGAGCTGAACGACTTATGAGTGCATTTATTAGCATGGGTTCCTCAGAAACCAGAGCCCGAAGCAAAGCCTGATGTGCTGCTATGTTCTTACAACATTCGATCCTAGGGAAACACGGAGGGAAAAGGAGGATAAGCCAGGACAAGAGGGAGAGGAAATAGCAGTGAGTCAGCAAGCTGGCCACCACTTGGGATCACATGCAACAGGTCGCTCCATCTCCTGGAACTATCTTCCAAGAAGCCTATGAGCTGCTGGGTCTCAGAAGGGAAAAAGGAGTAGAATTTAATCTGCTTTCTCCTCTCCTGCATCGGTTAAGTATTGGCCACATGAGCGCAAACTCCCCCCATTCCATGTTGCCCAAGCACGGGGCAGAGTGGGCCTTGCAGAGTCTCATTCCTCAAGGGTGTAAAAAATTAATAAACAGAAACCTAAATTAAATAGAGTTGGGAGGTCAGAAGGGGGCGCTCTTGTGCCCTGAGAATGCAGCCCGGCCCAACAGGAAGAAGAAAGACTCCTCTTATTTCCTGACAACAATGCAGCCAAGGTAAAGCCATGGACTCTTTGTTTACTAGAGCCCTCCCAACTTTCTTCCCCCCTCAATAAAAGAGTTTTCCTTCCCTTGCCACGTGGGACTTGGGCACTATGGTTGCAAATGCTGAATTGTAATTCTCTACTGATCCCAAATAAACCCATTTTTTGCTGGATAAATACTGGCAATTTATTTGTTTTCAGTTAACAAGGGCAACAGGGAAAAACCAAGGCTGCAGGGGACAGGTGGATGGTGCAGGGAAGGGAAAAGGCACCGCTGGGTTGCACTCAAGCCAAATCACGTGCTTCAGATGTGGCTGTGTAGAGCCACACACTGTGCCCTTACAGTAGCTGGGGTGAACCAAGTGGCCAGAGGCTCCGAAGACAGTTGAAGAACCCAAGGTGGTGCAGAAGAAGTACCTGATGTAGTCAATGACGAGGAGGGGTATTCACACAGGTGTATGCACTGCATACCAACATCAGGTAGGGCTAGAGGACACATATAATTCACAATCCAAACCAGACTTTTGGCTAAGCTGGACAGGGCTCAGGGATAATTGCCGTAAACCAGGGCTGCCCCAGACAAACTGGAAAGTCTGATTTCTCTAGGTATAGCTAGCAGAACAACGTAAACATTGAATTTTTGTTTAGATGAGGCATAGGAAACGTTTTTAAATAAGGATATTATTTTTTCTATGAATTTTTAAATTTTGTTTTAACATTAAGCTTAATTTTGAAAAATAATCATTAGGCAGATAAAATTATGGAGATGATAGACCACATTTATACTATTCTGTATTTCTGGACAACCTTGGCCCTTATATTAGGAACAATACAAATGTTTTCCAGCTGTGAGTATAATTCACCTTCTCTCACCTCCTAGTGATCTTGCCTCTCAGCTCTTATTGTACTGAAGTGATAGCTGTTTCTGAATCAGCCAAAGAGAAAACTAGCATCTCTGTTCAAAGCGCTCCTCTTAATAACATTCACTTTTTTGCCTTCGCTAAGTACTAAGCACAAATGATCCCAAGCAGAGAGCCTCACAGTGCAAAAGGCATGTCTAATGTTAATGGGGAAAAAGTATTCTGACACCTGTTAAGATGGTCAGGAAGACCTTCTCGGGACTACTGCAATGGGGTTATTGCCACGGAGGAGAGAGATCAGGCTCATCTCCGACTACGACAAGGACAAGTGGGGATACATAGCCAGGGAGCAGAGTGAAGGGGTCAGTGGATGGAAAATTACAAAGAGAAGACATTGAAAGTAGGGAGATTTTTGCTAAATTTACTTAACACTATTCTTGCCGAGAACAGACCAGTGTGACCAGATAGCAAAGGTGATCAGAAAGCAAGGGTAGGGGTACTCTCTTCAAACTGACTCAGCCGGATTCCTGCTAAGATCGGTCCTGGAAAGGACAGATGTGGAAATCCAAGGTCAAGATCCAGTCAAGAATGCTTAGAAGGGCTTCCCTGGTGGCGCGGTGGTTGAGAGTCCGCCTGCCGATGCAGGGGACACGGGTTTGTGCCCCGGTTCGGGAAGATCCCACATGCCGCGGAGCAGCTGGGCCCGTGAGCCATGGCGGCTGAGCCTGCACGTCCGGAGCCTGTGCTCCGCAGCGAGAGAGGCCACAACTGTGAGAGGCCCGCATACCGCAAAAAAAAGAAAAAAAAAAAAGAATGCTTAGAGGAGACTAACCGAAGCTTGGTCAAGGAAAGAGTCCTTGTCACTAAGAAGGTAATTAATGAAGAGAAGCAACATGGAAAACCCTCCTCTCCGTGTACTACAGGCATGGGTCCTAGTATCCACTTTCACTAAGTGGGTGACCCCACCTTTATCAATAGTATTCCGTCCTTACATTCGTTGTTTTAAAGGCCACGATTTGCCTTGCATATTTTCGTGGGCATGTATTTCTGATAAGATTTCAGGGAGCACAAGTCCCTTTTTAAGGGCAAGAAGAATGGGCTATGCTGGAGCATTAATGGATTTCAGCGGGAAGCCTACCGCCCAGCACTCCGCCTGCACAGCGCTCAGTTGGGCACCACTCAGGAGCCCAGATGCAAGCTTTAGACAACCATCTCCAGGCAGCACCATCTGCTTCCACGGGAATCTCCCCACGCGTTTGGTTGACAGCTTCAGGGTGGCCTTGAGATTGGCCATGCGGGGAGGATGTTGCTGGGAGGCAGCCAAACTTTTCTCAGCACTTGAGAGCTCGTTCCCCATCATCTACCAGAGTTAGCATTCGATTAGACTTTTTTCTTTGAGCACAATAGCAGACTGTTGGGTTCTCCTTAGCAGGAACTAAGCAGAAAGTAAAACTGAGCTCAATTATCTCTCCTTACTATTGGGAGAATCGTGTTTCTTCCTTATGACAGCCAAATGCAACGTTTCTCAAAGGGTGTGTTGCAGACCTCAAGTTTGCACAAAATGCTCCAAGAATAAAAGGGTCCAAAAGCCAAATAAGCTTGAAAATGCTGCATACCACACCTCCTTCTTAGAGATTCACCCTGCACATTCAGTCATAATGCCCCTACGGTTAAAAGCAATCACTTTAACATGGTTTAATCTGGTACTTCCCAAACTTAGAACACAGAATTTCAACTTAATTCAGCTCTGTGGCAACGTGTAAATTGTGTAACTCGCTCCCAGAAAAGGGATCATCAGAATACAGCAAGGCACAATCAATCATCAGAAGAGCTTTGTAGCCTCGAGGCAGCCAGCATGAGCTGCATGAGAGAGGACAAATGTCTTCCATTTCTTTTATTTTCTGTGGTTGTCAGAATATGGCGTGTATTTTATGAGATGGGCAGAATTCTTATTCTTCTTTTCCTCCATTTGAGAAATATTCACCATGACCCTGCTGACCCCAGCATAGAGCCAGGTACTAGGGATACAGAAGCAATACAAGTCACATAGGCACGGCTTACACTCCAACCAGAAAGACACACATTAAAGAAGCATTTACAATGAAATGCAATGAGTGCTACCCTAGAGTCAGCATTTGACTCTGGGTGTTTTCTTTAGAAGTCTTCTTGATTAGTGAGAGCTCACCTAGTCTGGGGACCAGGTAAGGCCTCTCACCAGGAAGCCTCTTCCAGTCCCATGAGGCAGTGGCAGCAAACAAATCCATCCGATGGTGGCACAGAACAAGGGGAAAAAGCACTGAGAGCAAAGACTAGCAAATGGTTAAAGAGGAGGTACTGATCATAAGTGCTTCTGTGAACTCAAAACACAATTCATGACAGCCCACCACTGTCTAACAACTCAACAAAACCGTACAACACGAGAGCAGACAACCTTAAGGACAGAGACCATTTCAAATCACTTTCGTATTCCTTTAATCACTTAACTGTGCCAGGCACAGAGTAGACATATTATGAATTCTAAACAAAAAATACTACTGTATTTCACAGAGGTACTTAGTAATAATGCTATATTCACACAATAGGCATTCAATAACTTTTTATGAATGCACAAAACTCCACTTATTTCTTTATACAGATTATGACCAAGCCAGCTATAAGAACAATGGACCTGCCATCCCTGAGACATTCCCCAGCACCCAGCTACAGTGAAACCCTTGATATATAAAACCCAAATTCATTCCCTGTGTCATCCAGAACGTTTTACTTCATAAAAGAAACATTTCATTTCCACACATCAAGGATCATTTGCAGTTTTACAATTTTAAGAAGTTCTTTTAAAGAGAGAGCCCAGATTTTTTAAAATTGAGACAGTAAAAGAAAATAGTATGCCAAGCAATTCGCTAGGGTCTATACGTTTATTTATAACTTGTGCGCCCCTTGAGAGTGACGGCAAAGTTTACTCAAATTGCTTCTCGTAACCCTAGTACCTGGTGCTGGGCAGGGTAAATATTTGTTGAATGGAGGAAAAGGAGAATAAATGAATTCTGCCCATCTCACAACATAATGCTCAAGATAAACCCATGAATAAGATACCACATTCCCAAATGTTTTCAGGAAAACATCACCTTGAACTCTTCCCAAGATCACCCAGTCTTAGAGAGGCGGGTGGAGATGGCTGCTCTGTGATGAACAGTGCTCCTAACTTCTTTTAAACTGCCTCTTGGATAATGGTTTATTTCACGTTGCTATTCTACGTGAATGCAGCATTAATAAGCACATCCATCTCATCTTGTCAAATTTCTAGGTAACTATGTATTTGAGTTCTTGGCAAGGATCTGTAGAATTCTAAGTTTAATGCATACAGCATGTTGACTAATATCTCTCCTTTTCTTACCTTGAGTTGCGTCAGCCGCTCTGACTCTCCTTATATACATGAGTGCACTCATGTGTACACACACCACCTCCCACTGTTTTAATTTAGGCAAATTCCTTAGATACTTTGATTCTAAACCTTAAAATTGACTATGGGGAATTATAAAACACAGAAACAAAAGCAACCCAGCGACTAAGGTAGGTATCCTGCCATACTGCTAGTTACCTCTCCAGGTTTTACTTAAATCTTCTCCTTACTTTACTAATGAAGGCCTCTTGACCTTATTTATATAGCAGGGTATCTCCTTCCTACTACATCGGATATGAGGTTACTTATCCTGCATGTCCAATGGGATCGTCCCTCGAGTATCACATCCTCTGTTCTGAGAGATGCCTGAGATGGCAACCACTTCAGCCATTAAAAGGTTTAACCCTTGGGCTTCCCTGGTGGCACAGTGGTTGAGAGTCCGCCTGCCGATGCAGGGGACACGGGTTCGTGCCCCGGTCCAGGAAGATCCCACATGCCGCGGAGCGGCTGGGCCCGTGAGCCATGGCTGCTGGGCCTGCGCATCCGGAGCCTGTGCTCCTCAACAGGAGAGGCCCCAACAGTGAGAGGCCCGCCTACCGCAAAAAAAAAAAAAAAAAAAAAAAAAAAAAAGATTTAACCGTTTAGCTAAGAAAGTGGGGCTTTTATTCCCAGAAACTGAAGTTTGCATCTCAAGCTTCAGGGTTTTTTGAATGCCTCAGTTAGGGATGGATTATTTAGCAGGTACAGTAGAATTCTTGCAAATAATGTACACCAATTAATTCTGGTGAGTACTGAATAAAAGAAACCTGGTTTGACTTTCTTAAAACTCTATGCAAACAATGATGTCGGGGGAGGGGGACAGAAATTAAATGAGCATCTTATACCTGTGCCTATTTCAACTATCTCGAAACAGAGTTTCAACTATCTCAAACTGCCTGGTTTGAGTACAATCTACTTTCTCTCTTCTGTATGAAAGAGAAGTGTTAATGAATACTGAAATGTCTCTCAAAGTCAGGCAGCAAAAAAGAGGAAAAAATCAAGATCAGGAAAATACTCATCAAGATTTTTTGCTCCCTGAAAAACTGAGGGCTGACATTCAGTATGAAAGGCTGGCTTTGAAAAAGAAGAGGTTTTTTTTTTTCCTACACATCTTTGTATCATTGCTCAAGACTGGGAGATGGGGTCTTTCCTCACTCTCCTTGATATGGAGGCACAAATGAACAGAGGGGCAGGAGTCTCCCTGACCCTCCCTTTGCGGGTGGACAGTAATTCCCCTCTTTGGAAGAGATTTGGTTCTGTGAAATCTATACATCGAGGAGGACAAGGCAAAAATCCAAGTTGTTTCCTGCAAATTCAAAGTGTTCTGTGTCTTCTGTTAAAAGATACCGATTGGGTAGAGGCTGCAGTCGTCTGCAGCCACCTCCCGCTGGGTGATTGATGTCACGGCAGTGTGCGTGGCCTGGTGGGCTGATAGGCAGGCTCGTCGCTGGGGACGAGACCACAGCTCTCACCCCGCAGCGCCTCAGAACGGGATGGATTCGTGGGTAGAAAAAATCGACAGCTATAGGAAAAGGACTGGTGGTTGAGACAAATCGATAATGACTTTAAGAAAATTAAATCCTGGCTGAAAAGGGGTGAAAAGCACCTTTGAAAGCGCTAAGGCTCTAAGTAGCAAGAGAGGGAGCTAAATTTAGGAGCCCTCGGTGGGTTTTTGGTGTTGTTTTTTTGTTTTTTTTCCCCCAGTCGCCCAGCGCTTTGATTCCATCTGGCCATTCTCTAACTCCTTATCAGCTCATTATCTCCGATGACAGGCTCCTGGGCCTTCACTGTAATATAAACAATTGCTCAGAGAAGAGAGGTAAATGGGGGTGGACCTGGGTTATCTTTTATTTGTATCTATGGGCTTTGAAAGAATTACTAAATCAAAGTCTGGGGTTCTGTCAGACACACACACACACACACACACACACACACACACACACACACACACA